>NC_135808.1:11617917-11662917 GCF_964213995.1 Mustelus asterias
TTTTTTAACCGCCAAGTTTTAAAGTTTATTTAATAGTGTTACAAGTAGGCTTATATTAACACTGCAATGGAGTTACTGTGAAAATCCCCCAGTCGCCGCACTCTGGCATCTGTTTGGATACACTGAAGGAGAATTTATCATGGCCAATGCACCCTAACCAACACGTCTTTCAGACAGTGGGAGGAAACCGGAGCACCCGGAGGAAACCCACGCAGGCCCATAGAAACATAGAAACTAGAAGCAGGAGGAGGCCATTTGGCCCATCGAATCTGCTCTGCCATTCATTTTGATCATGGCTGATCATCAAATTCAATATCCTGATCCCCCCTTCCCCCCCCACCCATATCCCTTGATCCCTTTAGCCCCAAGAGCGATATCTAATTTCTTATTGAAATCACACAACATTTGGGCCTCAGCTACTTTCTGTGGTAGTGAATTCCACACATTCACCACCCTCTGGGTGAAGAAATTTCTCCTCATCTCAGCCCTAAAAGGTTTGCCCCTTATCCTCGAACGATGACCCCTAGTTCTGGACTCCCCCACCATTGGGGAGAACGTGCAGACTCCGCACAGACAGTGATCCGAGGCCGCGAATCGAACCCGTGTCCCTGGAGCTGTGAGGCAGCAGTGCGAATGGCCATTCGAAGACGTTCAGGAAGGCCGAAGTGCTCCATTTACTTTTACCCACTCCCCCCTGATGCTATTTCGCCCTGGGATTAGCACGGGGCAGTGGCCTGGAGATTAACCTTGAATTCTTGGAGATGTCCGGGACAGTCCTGGAGGGCTAGAGGCCCGAGACCAGTGGTGCAAATATAATCAAGATATCAACAGCCCCAGGACAAGTGATGTCCCAATCCCACCGACAGATTGTTTCATTTACACCATCACTCCGCTTGTCGATCTCTCGAAATAGATTTCTCCAAGACAGCTGCTATCGAACCTGTCCTCCTGACACCCCCTGAGTTCAGTTGCAATAAATAAGACAGTAACGGCTTCCTGGACAGTGGGTAAGCGCAGACTCATTCATCATACACTCCTTTCCATGCTGGGGAACTGACACTACGCACAGGCCCTCAGCAACTCCAGACTGTCTGGCTCCGAGCAAAACTCACAGAGTTCTCAAGCAATCGTTAAATGTTCTGTCACGTGAAAGGGTTGTGATAGACTGACAATCCAAGTCAGGTAGAATCACTACACTGCAGAAGGAGGCCATTCAGCCCCTTGAACCTACGCCAATAACAATCCCACCCCAGCCCTATCCCATGGCCCAATGCATTGTCCCTCTGACACTAAGGGGCAATTTAGCATGGCAAACCCATCCAACCTACACATCTTTAGACACTGAGGGGCAATTTACCATGGCCAATCCACCCAATCTGCACATCTTTGAACATTAAGGGGCAATTTAACATGGCCAATCCACCTAACATACACATCTTTAGACACGAAGGGGCAATTTAGCACGGCCAATCCACCCAACCTGCACATCTTTTGGACTGTGGGAGGAAACCGGATCATCCAGAGGAAACCCACGCAGACACGGGGAGAATGTGCAAACTCCAGACAGACAGTTACCCAAGCTGGGTCCCTGGTGCTAACCACTGTGCCACCGTGCCGCCCACATTTTGATCACAAAAGGATCTTACCATGACATGCAATGCCTCCCCTTACAGGGTTAGGGCAGTATTGGCACGTTTTGTTTAAAGCTAGTGTCACAAGTAGGCTTACATTAACACCGCAATGAAGTTACTGTGAAAATCCCCTAGTCGCCACACTCCGGCGTCTCTTCGGGTACACAGAGGGAGAATTTAGCACGGTCAATGCACATCTTTCAGATTGTGGGAGGAAACTGGAGCACCCGGAGGAAACCCACGCAGACATGGGGAGAATGTGCAGACTCCGCAGACAGTAACCCAAGCCGGGAATCGAACCCGGGTCCCTGGCGCTGTGAGGCAGCTGTGTTAACCACTGTGCCACCGTGCCACTGAGAGATGGATCAGAGAATCCTGCTGCGTACACATAGAATCCCTACAGTGCAGAAGGAGGCCAGTTGGCCCATTGAGTCTGCACTGACTACAATCCCACCCAGGCCCTATCCCCATAACCCCACTTATCTACTCTGCTAATCCCCCTGACATTAAGGGGCAATTTAGCATGGCCAATCAAACTAACCTGCACATCTTTGGAGTGTGGGAGGAAACCGGAGCACCCGAAAGAAACCCACCCAGACACAGGGAGAACGTGCAGACTCCGCACAGACAGTGACCCGAATGAAACCCAGGTCCCTGGAGTTGCGAGGCAGCAGTGCTACCCACTGCCCCACCGTGCCGCCCCTAGACATCTAGGACCCTCTTGGATGCTGAGCGGAGGTATTCCCAGATCGAGAAAGAGGGGTTGGCAGTTGCCTTCGGCGCTAGTAGTTCCATCAATATGGCGGAGGCTTTTTTATAGTGACTAGCGTCTGAGGGAAGAAATTTCTTCTCATCTCTGTCTGAAATGGGCGACCTTCTTACTCTGAGATTACGCCCTCTGCTCCTAGACTAGGCTCTTGTGGATCACAGGCCATCATGGACTCCTCAACGAACCTCACCAAAATTAGATTAACTGCTTATTTATCTCACTGCCATTGGGACCTCATGCTAACATAACCAACTGCAATTATATTAACCATTGGTTATCAACTACTGAATCTTATTTGCATATTAATTGTGCTTAACTGTCTGCAGGTGGTGGGTATTAAATGAACATTTACTTGGGTCCTACCAATAAACACAGACTAAAGCAAGGTTAGGTTGGGAACGGCATGCCTGTAATACAGAACTCCCTGTCAGTGAACAGTGCAGTGTATAAAGATTGGCTCCAGTTGTATCCTCCACCAACTGGCTTTCAGGAACAGAACGCTCAGGGGTATATACTGGGTGTAAACTAATCTAAAATTGAACATTAGAACTAGGAGCAGGAGTAGGCCATCTGGCCCCTCGAGCCTGCTCCGCCATTCAATAAGATCATGGCTGAACTTTTCGTGGACTCAGTTCCACTTACCCGCCCGCTCACCTTAACCCTTAATTCCTTTACTGTTCAAAGATCTACCTATCTTTGCCTTAAAAACATTCAATGAGGTAGCCTCAACTGCTTCACTGGGCAGGGAATTCCACAGATTCACAACCCTTTGGGTGAAGAAGTTCCTCCTCAACTCAGTCCTAAATCTGTTCCCTCTTATTTTGAGGCCATGCCCCCTAGTTCTAGTTTCACCCACCAGTGGAAACAACCTCCCTGCTTCTAACTTATCTATTCCCTGCATAATCTTATATGCTTCTATAAGATCTCCCCTCATTCTTCTAAATTCCATTGAGTATAGTCCCAGTCTACTCAGTCTCCCCTCATACAGGAACAGGGATGTGTTGTTGTAATTATACAGGGTCTTGGTGAGGCCACACCTAGAGTATTGTGTGCAGTTTTGGTCTCCTTTTCTGAGGAAGGATGTTCTTGCTCTCGAGGGAGTGCAGCGAAGGTTTACCAGGCTGATTCCGGGGATGGCGGGACTGATGTATGAGGAGAGATTGACTGGTTTAGGATTGTTTTCACTGGAGTTCAGGCAAATGAGGGGGGACCTCATAGAGACTTATAAAATTCTAACAGGACTAGATAGGCTAGATGCAGGAAGGGTGTCCCCGACGGTGGGGGGAGTCCAGAACCAGGGGTCACAGTCTGAGAATTCGGGGTAGACAATTTAGGAGGTGAGGAGACATTTCTTCACCCAAAGAGTGGTGAGCCTGTGGAATTCATTACCACAGGAAGTAATTGATGCCACAGGAAGTAGTTGTATTCAAGAGGCGGCTGGATACAGCACTTGGGGTGATTGGGATCAAAGGTTGTGGGGAGAAAGCAGGATTAAGCTGTTGAGTTGGACGATCAGCCATGATCATAATGAATGGCGGAGCAGGCTCGAAGGGCCGAATGGCCTCCTCCTGCTCCTATCTTCTATGTTTCTAGAAGCCAACCCTCTCAACTCTGGAATCAACCTAGTGAATCTCCTCTGCACCCCCTCCAGTGCCAGTGCATCCTTTCTCAAGTAAGGAGACCAAAACTGTACACAGTACTCCAGATGTGGCCTCACCAGCACCTGATACAGCTGTGTGTAAAGAATGGCTCCAATTCTATCCACCAATTAGCTTTCAGGACTGGAACTCTTAGGGATATCCAATGGCCATATAAATGTGGGTTATTTTTATTCACTGTCTGTGATGTTATGCTTTTACGTGGAAGTATTATTGAATGCATTGATCTGAATCAGATATGAAAACTAATCTGGCTTCCTATTACTCCTCAGGGATTGTACCACTAGCTTTATTGAGGGAGGACCTTTCAAACTCTTGTTTATCTCCAAACAGCAGACGGCAATCTTGTCTACTGTGAATCACGATGAAGAGTTCAGTGCAAAAGTTTAATTGGGGTGAGTAATTGTCAGTTACTGTCCAACCTGAACCTGCTTCGTGACACGACTTGCCTTAAAGAAAGGTATTTCAAGCTCTCTGCAGTTATAGGCAGCCCTGTATTTCTTTTTATTTTGGCACTGAGATGTCTGACCAGACATCCTTTTAGTGCTACTAAAAATCACATGATGGGCCTTCTTATTTTTAAGTTCCCTAATGCAGTGTCCTGGAGTTTGTGACCCATAATGAAATTATGAAATAAGTAAAATAAGTACAAGGTACCACATGGTAGGTTGTTGCATAAGGTTAAATCCCACGGGATCCAGGTTGAGGTATCTAAATGGATACAAAATTGGCTTCTTGACAGAAGCCAGAGGGTGGTTGTAGAGGGTTTTTTTCAAACTGGAGGCCTGTGACCAGCGATGTGCCTCAGGGATCAGTGCTGGGCCCACTGTTATTTGTCATTTATATTAATGATTTGGATGAGAATATAGGAGGCATGGTTAGTAAGTTTGCAGATGACACCAAGATTGGTGGCATAGTGGACAGTGAAGAAAGTTATCTCCGATTGCAACGGGATCTTGATCAATTGGGCCAGTGGGCTGACGAATGGCAGATAGAGTTGAATTTAGACAAATGCGAGGTGATGCATTTTGGTAGATTGAACCAGGGCAGGACTTACTCAGTTAATGGTAGGGCGTTGGGGAGAGTTACAGAACAAAGAGATCTAGGGGTACATGTTCATAGCTCCTTGAAAGTGGAGTCACAGGTGGACAGAGTGGTGAAGAAGGCATTCGGCATGCTTGGTTTCATCGGTCAGAACATTGAATACAGGAGTTGGGACGTCTTGTTGAAGTTGTGCAAGACATTGGTAAGGCCACATGGAATACTGTGTACAGTTCTGGTCACCCGATTATAGAAAGGATATTATTAAACTAGAAAGAGTGCAGAAAAGATTTACTAAGATGCTACCGGGACCTGATGGTTTGAGTTATAAGGAGAGGCTGGATGGACTGGGACTTTTTTCTCTGGAGCATAGGAGGCTGAGGGGTGATCTTATAAAGGTCTATAAAATAATGAGGGGCACAGATCAGCTAGATAGTCAATATCTTTTCCCAGAGGTAGGGGAGTCTAAAACTAGAGGGCATAGGTTTAAGGGGAGAGATACAAAAGTGTCCAGAGGGGCAATTTTTTCACACAGAGGGTGGTGAGTGTCTGGAACAAGCTGCCAGAGATAGTAGTAGAAGCGGGTACAATTTTGTCTTTTAAAAAGCATTTAGACAGTTACATGGGTACGATGGGTATAGAGGGATATGGGCCAAATGCGGGCAATTGGGACTAGCTTAGGGGTTTTTTAAAAAAGGGCGGCATGGACAAGTTGGGCCGAAGGGCCTGTTTCCATGCTGTAAACCTCTATGACTCGATGACTCTATGACCCTTTTTTGCAGTGTAGGGGGAAGAATGATTGAAAGGTCAGGTGGTACCTTCACAGGGGGAAAATCCAGAGCCCTTTACTTTCAGTTTTGGCAGAAGCTGTTCGGACTCCAGACTGCAAGCAGTGTAGTTCTGTCTCTCTCCCTGGGACTGTAAATTCTGCTCTTGGTGGCTGGCTAGTGAGTAACTCGAGGCAAGGAGTGCCTCTGTCTCTTGAAGTGGGTGAAAGTTCCAGGGTCATAAGGATTCAGTATTTTCAACTAAAGTAAAGCAAAGTTTACCTATTAGTCACAAGTAAGGCTTACATTAACACTGGAATGAGGTTGCTGTGAAATTCCCCGAGTCGCCACACTCCGGCGCCTGTTTGGCTCAATGCACCCTAACCAGCACGTCTTTCAGAATGTGGGAGGAAACCGGAGCACCCGGAGGAAACCCACGCAGACACGGGGAGAACGTGCAAATTTCACACAGACAGTGACCCAAGCCGGGAATCGAACCCTGGTCCCTGGCGCTGTGAAGCAGCAGTGCTGATCACTGTGCTACCGTGCCGTCCACTCAACATCCAAAAAGAGTAATTCACAGCAGGGGTTGGGAAGCTGCAAAATACAGCATCACGTAAGCATACTTACTTTCTGTGCTGAGCCTAGACTAGGGGGTGTGGGTTTGGGGGGCAGGGGGTGTATGTTTGTTGGGGTTTTTTGTGTTGGATTTTTAGCTGTTGAGGTATATACAACATCATGTTTTCTTTTATAACTGGTGAAAGCTAATTGTTTTATTTAATTGTATTCTTAAATAAACTTTGTCTGATTAAAAGTTCCCTAGTGTGTCATTCGAATCCTATCTGCAATGAAACATCTGATGCTTACCCGTGCCAAATACAAAACGCAACTCTTATAGCCTACGCTGACTTCACAAAATACCTTGGAGTTCTGATCTGGATTATAACAGGGTGGCATGGTGCCACAGTGGTTGGCACTGCTGCCTCTCAGCGTCAGGGACCCGAGTACCCGGCTTGGGTCATCGTCTGTGCGGAGTCTGCATTTCTCCCCCGTGTCTGCATGGGTTTCCTCCGGGTGTTCCGGTTTCCTCCCACAGTCCGAAAGATGTGCCGGTTAGGTGCTAAATTCTCCCTCAGTATATCCGAACAGACACCGGAGTGTGGCGACTCGGGGAATTTCACAGTAACTTCATTGCAGTGTTAATGTAAGCCTACTTGAGACAATAATAAATAAATAAAGCTAAATTTCAGACATTATCGTTGATTCCCAGTTTCGATCCGGCCTTGACTCCAAATTAACTTGTCCTCAAGGAATCTTTCCAAGGCATCTTGAGCCAACATCAAAAATTAGATTCTCATGTTCGTGTTGATGCTTGAAAATCTAAAAGATGGCAACTTCAGAGTTCAGCAGTTCTTACCTCAATCTATATTATCGCTACACTATTAATCCAGAAACTCAGCTAATGTTCTGGGGACCTGGGTTCGAATCCCACCACGGCAGATGGTGGAACTTGGATTCAATAAAAAAAATCTGAAATTAAGAATCTACTGATGACCATGAAACCATTGTCGATTGTCGTAAAAACCCATCTGGTTGATGAATGTCCTTTAGGGAAGGAAATCTGCTGTCCTTACCTGATCTCCAGCAATGTGGTTGACTCTCAACTGCCCTCTGAAATGGCCGAGCAAGCCACTGAGTTTCAAGGGCAACTAGAGATGGGCAATAAATGCTGGCCCGCCAGTGATGCCCATGTCCCATGAATGAACAAAAAAAATTGTATTCTATTGAAGCGGGGATTGTGTCTTTAAGATTCTGGATCTGGATATATATGGGCCAACTTGTGGCACAGAAGCAAGATGCATCTAAGTGCATCCACTGCATTTAAAATTCATTCGTGGGACATGGGCATCGCTGGCTGGGCCAGCATTTATTGCCCATCCCTAGTTGCCCTTGAGAAGGTGGTGGTGAGCCGCCATCTTGAATCGCTGCAGTCCACGTGCTGTGGGTTGACCCACAAAGCCGTTAGGGTGGGAATTCCAGGATTTTGACCCAGCGACTGCGAAGGAACGGCGATATATTTCCAAGTCAGGACAGTGAGTGACTTGGAGGGGAACTTGCAGGTGGTGGTGTCCCATGTATCTGCTGCCCTTGTCCTTCTAGATGGAAGTGGGGTTTGGAAGGTGCTGTCTAAGGATCTTTGGTGAATTGCTGCAGTGCATCTTGTAGATAGTACACACTGCTGCTACTGAGCGTCGGTGGTGGAGGGAGTGGATGTTTGTGGATGTGGTGCCAATCAAGCGGGGCTGCTTTGTCCTGATGGTGTTGAGCTTCTTGAGTGTTGCTGGAGCCGCACCCATCCAGGCAAGTGGGGAATATTCCATCACACTCCTGACTTGGGCCTGGTAGGTGGTGGACAGGCTCTGGGGAGTCAGGAGGTGAGTTACTCGCTGCAGTATTACTAGCCTCTGACCTGCACTTGTAGGCACTGTGTTTATGTGGTGAGTCCAGTTGAGTTTCTGGTCAATGGTAACCCCAAGGCTGTTGAACATAGGGGTCCTGAATTGATGTCAATTCAATTCAGCTTCTATTGATGGTATTTACATGTGGTCAGATACCTCACAGTGAAACATTAATTGATTACTGAGTGCGTGTTCTTTATTTGTTTATTTGTTAATGGGACATGGGCATCACTGGCTGGGTCGGCATTTATTGCACTTCCCTAGTTGCCCTTGAGAGGGCAGTTGAGAGTCAACCACATTGCTGTGGCTCTGGAGTCACATGTAGGCCAGACCAGGTAAAGACGGCAGATTTCCTTCCCTAAAGGGACATTAGTGAACCAGATGGGTTTTTGCAACCATCGACAATGGTTTCACGGTCATCAGTAGACTAATTCCAGATTATTTATTGTATTCAAATTTTCCCATCTTCCGTGGCACGATTTGAATCCCCTCCCCGGATCTTGTCCTGGGTCTCCTGGCATTACAAGTCGAGTGACAAAACCACTGCCTCTTCTTCTGAGATTAGACGTGGCGTGCGTTTTGTATAAAATTTTAGTTGGGCCGCATTTGGATTATTGCGTGCAGTTCTGGTCACCACAGAAGGATGGGGATGCTTTGGAGAAGAGTGCAAGAAGCTTTGCCAGGATGTTGCCCAGTCCGGTGGGTTTTAGATATGAGGAGAGGTTGGATAACCTCGAATTGTTTTCACTGGAAAGATTATGGTGAGGGGCGACCTGATCGACGTCTATGAGAGGCAAAGATAGGATGGAGAGTCAGTGGCTTTTTCCAGGATGGAAGTGTCAATTACAAGGGGACACAGGTTAAAGGTGAGGGGGGAAAGTTTAGGGGAGATGTGCAGGGAAGGTTTTTCATACAGAGGGTGGTGGCAGTGGAGGTGATGGAAGCAGGCACATTAGCAACACTTAAGAGGCATCTGGATGGGTACATGTTGAAGTTGTACAAGACATTAGCAAGGGTGGATAGTCGGAGGCTTTTTCCCAGGATGGAAGGGTCGACTACAAGATGGTGGAATCAGGCACACTAGCAACGTTCAAGGTGTATCTTCATAGACACAGGAACAGGAGGGGAACAGAGGGATAGAAACCAAGTATTGATACGGGGTTGGTGGACCGAAAGGCCTGTTCCTGTGCTGTATTGTTCTTTGTGGTAGTGATAAAGGCGATATCTCTGCCTTCGTTCCAAGTCACCTCTCGTTTACAGCACAATAACAGACAAATGTGCGGAAGATAAACACACTCCGAGCACTAACATCCCCCCGGCCACCTGCACTGAGTCCTCACAGGTCATCACCATTCGCTGAACCCTCTGTCAATAAATCACCTGGAGTGTCCTGTTTGGAAAGTAACGGAAAAGTGAGGAGAAGCACGGCGTTCCGAGGTCATCCCGGGGCATGGATCAAACACAGTGGGCCAACGTTCCAAACCTCCTGCCGGGGGAACAGTGCGAGATGGTGGCAGGGTGCGACTTCCTGGTCTGTTGGGAGGGGGGTCACACAAAGTTCATTTAGTCAGAGCAGTATGGCGACGAACACCGCTGGCACGCTCTGCGTGATTCCCTCTCGTCGCATCGGTTCTTCGACGGCGCTGTCCAGAGCGGGGAAGTTCACAGCGCTGGTCACATGTTAACGTTGGTAAAAGCGGGGGGAATGCAGTTGATGGCAGCATCCATCGCACAGGCCTAGCTTTGCTTGGATTGAGTTCAAGACTTCTTTCAGACAATCAAACTTGTCCTGAGTCTTTAAGTTTTAAGTTTATTTATTAGTGTCACAAGTAGGTTGACATTAACACTGCAATGAAGTTTCTGTGAAATCCCCGAGTCGCCACACTCCGGCGCCTGTTCGGGTACACTGAGGGAAAATTTAGCACGGCCAATACACCTAGCCAGCACGTCTTTTGGACTGTGGGAGGAAGCTGGAGCACCCGGAGGAAACCCATGCAGACACGGGGAGAATGTGCAAACTCCACAGAGACAGTGACCCAAGCCGGGAATCGAATCCGTGTCCCTGGCGCTCTGAGGCAGCAGTGCTAACCACCGTGCCACCATAGCGCCTCACTCAGAGTCAAAGCAACGCAGTCACCTTTCCTGCTGACCCCAAAGGACACCTGGTCAGGAAGTTGCCAGAAGCGCTGCTGTCAGATGTGAATGGCTGGCAAGTATCCCAATCCGTCAGAGTTTCCCTGGAGTGTCAAGGAATGGAAATGTCCAGGGCTGCTGCTGTGATTAATAACCATGGCGACGTACAGCATGGAAAGAGGCCACTCGGCCTATCAAATCGGTGTTGGCAGACAAGTAGCCTGTACCCCCTTTCCAGCTCTTGATCCCTAGCCTTGCTGGTCATGGGACTTAAAGAGCATTTCCAAGTATTATTTTAAAGTTGTCAGGGTTCCCGCCTCTACCACTCTTTCAAGGCAGTAAGCACCAGATCCCCACCACCCTCTGGGTAAAAAGAATAATCCCTAATTCCCCTCTAAACCTCTGACCCTAAATCTACACTCCCTGGTCATCATAGAATCACAGAATCCCTTCAGTGCAGAATGAGGCCTATCGAGTCAGCATCGACAATGATCCCACCCAGGCCTTATCCCCGTAACCCCACATATTTACCCTGCTAATCCCCCTGACAATAGGGGGCAATTCAGCATGGCCAATCAACCTAACCCGCACATCTTGGGACTGTAGGAGGAAACCGGAGCACCCAGAGGAAACCCACGCAGACACGGGGAGAATGCGTAGACTCCACACAGACAGTGACCCGAGGCTGGAATTGAACCTGGGTCCCTGGCGCTGTGAGGCAGCAATGCTAACCACTGTGCCACCATGCCACCCAGGACCCCTTCGACAAAGGGAGATAGGGCCTTCCTATCCACTCTATCTAGTCCCCATCTAATCTAATAGACCTCAATTGAGGTTGCCAACGGTGATGGAATCTATTCCTGGAGCTTTTATCCCATGACATGTCACTCCAACCATTTGTTGGCCAAAAGATCCATCCTTGTGTTACGATGCAGAGGTTAATCCTCTTTACCTCGCTTCATGATCTGTTAAACGTGTGTGGGAAGGTGTGAGCTGTTCTTCATTAACTTTTAGTGGTTAATGAACAGAAATACCTGACACTCACTTTAAGTGAATAATTAACAAGTAATTTTATTTAACCAAACTGGAACTTTAACTAAACAAGTAACATATCGATTAAAGCAAGATAGCACAGGAATGCTGTTCAAATAAAGACAAGGGCCATTCAGTACCAAAACAGTAATAACAGAATTTTAATCACTCTCAAAAAAATATATACAATCAGGTCTGATGGCTTTCAGAAGCTTTTGGAGATTTTCTGTTGAATTCTCTGTCTGTGAGGTCTTTCTGGTGTGATACCTGTTTGTTAGATAGATAGAGAATTCACTTCAGAGGCAGTCCTTTATCTGGCAGGGTGGACAGCCACTTTAGAGATGTCCTTCTGTTCCGGCTGGCTCTCAGTTGAACTCAACTGAAGTCCAGTCAGGCAGTTGAGTCCCTGTTTCTAATCCTGATGACCTGTCCATTCCCTGTACCCGGATTGGTCTGAGGTTGACAACAACAGCAATTTCAAATTTGATAGGTTCCTGTTATCTGAGTGTTTTCTTTAAACTCATAGGCCATCAAAAATGCAAAAACCTGCAGAGCCTGTTACCAAGGCAACCCTGATGCTTTGGTCTCTGCAACAAATGTTGCAATCTGTGTACTCTGTATTTAACCATTCCAGCTTTGAACCAGCTTTTAAAGGAACCACAACTGTTGTTCCCCTTCTAGTATTTTACATTCTTCACAAACATTCTTTACATCTTTACAAGCTCAACTTCACAAAACTTGCGATGCACCGTCGACCGATGTGAATTGGAAAGCAAAAGCATTCATTAACCTTTGACTGTCAGCTGAACAGCCTTTATTTGTCTCCCATTTTCAATATGTTTATACCTGCCGATGAAAATGTTGATGCGTTTGTGATATTTCACCAGGGTTTACCTGTGTCCTGGAGACTGATCGTCAATCCCTTCCCAGCTCCAGGCTAATCACTGAGGGTTGACAACCCTCACTTCAATCATTCCTCGGCCTCCCCTGTTCCAAACAAACCACCCCCCACCCCACCATCCCCACCCACCCCACCACACCAAGCCTATTCAGTCTTTCCTCATAACCAAAATTCTGCACCATCTGCTTGTTTCCTTGGCTGATAAAAGTTCCTTGATGCTAACCGTGCCACTTACAATCTCTCTGTGGTGTCTGCAGCCTGGCCGGTTATACTTCCCCCATTGTGTATTTCAAAGGGGTTTTGGGCTACCTATGGCAGTCATTGCTTCAATATGCAGTTGGCAAATCTAACTCTCCATTCACATTCTAAAATATACTCTCCATTCACATTCTAAAATATACTCTCCATTCACATTCTAGAATATACTCTCCATTCACATTCTGGAATATACTCTCTATTCACATTCTAAAATATACTCTCCATTCACATTCTGGAATATACACTCAATTCACATTCTAGAATATACACTCCATTCACATTCTGAAATATTCTCTCCATTCACATTCTAGAATATACTCTCCATTCACATTCTAGAATATACACTCCATTCACATTCTGAAACATACTCTCCATTCACATTCTAAAATATACTCTCCATTCACATTCTAGAATATACTCTCCATTCACATTCTAGAATATACACTCCATTCACATTCTGAAATATACTCTCCATTCACATTCTAAAATATACTCTCCATTCACATTCTAGAATGTACACTCCATTCACATTCTAGAATATATACTCCATTCACATTATGGAATATACTCTCAATTCACATTCTAGAATGTACTCTCCATCCTCATTCTAGAATATACACTCCGTTCACATTCTAGAATATACTCTCCATTCACATTCTTGAATATACACCCATTCACATTCTAGAATATACTCTTCATTCACATTCTAAAATATACACTCCATTCACATTCCAGAATACACACACCATTCACATTCTGGAATATACTCTTCATTCACATTCTGGAATGTACTTTCCGTTCACATTCTAGAACACATACTCATTTTACATTATAGAATATACACTCCATTCGCATTCTAGAATAAACACTCCATTCCCATTCTTGAATATACACTCCATTTACATTCTATGATATACTTGCCATGCAGATTCTAGAATATACCCTCCATTTACATTCTAGAATACACACTCCATTCACATTGCAGAATATTCTCTCCATTCACATTCCAGAATGTACACTCCATTTACATTGTATTGTACATCCTCGAATTTGAATGGAGTGTATATTCTAGAATGTGAATGGAGTGTTTATTCCAGAATGTGAATGGAGAGTATATTCCAGAATCTGAATGTAGAGCATATTCCAGAATGTGAATGGAGGGTATATTCTAGAATGCGAATGGAAAGCATATTCCAGAACGTGAATAGCGAGTATATTCTTGAATGCGAATGGAGAGTATATTCTGGAATGTGAGTGGAAAGTATATTCTAGAATGTGACTGGAGAGTATATTCTAGAATGTAAATGGAGTGTATATTCCAGAATTTGAATGGAGTGTATATTCTAGAATGTGAATAGAGAGTATATTCTGGGATGTGACTGGAGTGTATATTCTGGGATGTGACTGGAGTGTATATTCTAGGATGTGAATGGAGAGTATATTGTAGAATGTGAATGGACACTATATTCCAGAATGTGAATGGAGTGTATATTCTGCAATGTGAATGGATTGTAGATTCTAGAATGTGAATGGAGTGTATATTCGAGAATGTGAATGGAGTGTATATTCCAGAATGTGAATGGAGTGTATATTCTAGAATGCGAATGTAGTGCATATTCCAGAATGTAAATGGCGTGTATATTCTAGAAATTGAATGGATTGTACATTCTAGAATTTGAATGGTGTGTATATTCTAGAATGTGAATGGCGTGTATATTCTACAATGTGAATGGAGAGTATATTCCAGAATGTGAATAGTGAGAATATTCCGGAATGTGAATGGAGTGTTTATTCTAGAATGTGAATGGAGTGTTTATTCTAGAATGTGAATGGAGAGTATATTCTAAAATGTGAATGGGGTTTACATGCCAGAATGTGAATGGAGTGTATATTCTAGAATATGAATGGAGAGTATGTTCTGGAATGTGAATGGAGTTTATATTCTAGAATGTGAATGGAGAGTATATTCGAGAATGTGAATGGAGAGTATATTCTAGAATGTGAATGGAGAATATATCCTAGACTGTGAATGGAGAGAATATTCTAGAATGTGAATGTAGAGTATATTGCAGAATGTGAATCTAGGGTATATTTTAGAATGTGAATGGAGTGCATATTCCAGAATGTGAATGGAGAGTATATTCTAAAATGTGAATGGGGTTTACATGCCAGAATGTGAATGGAGTATATATTCTAGAATGTGAATGGAGAGTATATTCCAGAATGTGAATGGAGAGTATATTCGGGAATGTGAATGGATTGTATGTTCTACAACGTGAATGGCGTGTGTATTCTACAATGTGAATGGAGAGTATATTGTGGAATGTGAATGGAGAGTATATTGTGGAATGTGAATGGAGTGTATATTCTAGAATGTGAATGGAGTGTATATTCCAGACTGTGAATGGAGAGTATATTCTAGAACATAGAACATAGAACAGTGCAGCACAGAACAGGCCCTTCGGGCCACGATGTTGTGCCGAGCTTTATCTGAAACCAAGATCAAGCTATCCCACTCCCTATCATCCTGGTGTGCTCCATGTGCCTATCCAATAACCGCTTAAATGTTCCTAAAGTGTCTGAATCCACTATCAGTGCAGACAGTCCATTCCACACCCCAACCACTCTCTGCGTATAGAACCTACCTCTGATATCCTTCCTGTATCTCCCACCACGAACCCTATAGCTATGCCCCCTTGTAATAGCTCCATCCACCCGAGAAAATAGTCGTTGAACGTTCACTCTATCTATCCCCTTCATCATTTTATAAACCTCTATTAAGTCTTCCCTCAGCCTCCTCCGCTCCAGAAAAAATAGCCCGAGCTCCCTCAACCTTTCCTCATAAGACCGACACTCCAAACCAGGCAGCATCCTGGTAAATCTCCTCTGCACTCTTTCCAGCGCTTCCACATCCTTCTTATAGTGAGGTGACCAGAACTGCACACAATATTCCAAATGTGGTCTCACCAAGGTCCTGTACAGTTGCAGCATAACCCCACGGCTCTTAAACTCCAACCCCCTGTTAATAAAAGCTAACACACTATAGGCCTTCTTCACAGCTCTATCCACTTGAGTGGCAACCTTTAGAGATCTGTGGATATGAACCCCAAGATCTCTCTGTTCCTCCACAGTCTTCAGAACCCTACCTTTGACCCTGGATTCCACATTTAAATTAGTCCTGCCAAAATGAATCACCTCACATTTATCAGGGTTAAACTCCATTTGCCATTTTTCAGCCCAGCTTTGCATCCTATCTATGTCTCTTTGCAGCCTACAACAGCCCTCCACCTCATCCACTACTCCACCAATCTTGGTGTCATCAGCAAATTTACTGATCCACCCTTCAGCCCCCTCCTCTAAGTCATTAATAAAAATCACAAAGAGCAGAGGACCAAGCACTGATCCCTGCGGCACTCCACTAGCAACCTGCCTCCAATCCGAAAATTTTCCATCGACTACCACCCTCTGTCTTCGATCAGACAGCCAGTTACCTATCCAATCGTCCAACTTTCCCTCTATCCCACACCTCCTCAGTTTCAACATAAGCCGACCATGGGGGACCTTATCAAACACCTTACTAAAATCCATGTATATGACATCAACTGCCCTACCTTCATCAACACACTTAGTTACCTCCTCAAAAAATTCTATCAAATTTGTGAGGCACGACTTGCCCTTCATGAATCCGTGCTGACTATCCCGGATTAATCCGCATCTTTCTAAATGGTCGTAAATCCCATCTCTAAGGACCTTTTCCATCAATTTACCAACCACCGAAGTAAGACTAACCGGTCTATAATTACCAGGGTCATTTCTATTCCCTTTCTTAAACAGAGGAACAACATTCGCAATTCTCCAGTCTTCTGGCACATTCTAGAATGTGAATGGAGAGTATATTCCAGAATGTGAATGGAGAGTATATTCCAGAATGTGAATGGAGAGTATATTCCAGGATGTGAATGGAGAGTATATTCTAGAATGTGAATGGAGAGTATATGCTAGAATGTGAATGGAGGGTATATTCTCGAATGTGAATGGCGAGTATATTCTCGAATGTGAATGGCAAGTATATTCTAGTATGTGAGTGGAGAGTATATTTTAGAATGTGAATGGATTGTATATTCTAGAGTATGACTGGAGAGTATATACTAGAATGTGAATGGTGTGTATATTCCAGAATGTGAATAGAGCATATAATTCTAGAATATATACAATATATTCTAGAATGTGAAAGTTGTGCATATTCCAGAATGTGAATGGAGAGTATGTTCTAGAATGTGAATGGAGAGTATATTCGAGAATGTGAGTGGAGAGTATATTCCAGATTATCAATGGATTGTATGTTCGAGAATGTGACTGGAGAGTATATTTAGAATGTGCACGACATTCAAGTTCTAGAATATACTCTCCATTCACATTATAGAATGTACACTCCATTCACATTCCAGAATATACTCTTCATTTTCAATCTAGAATATACTTGCCATTCACATTCTAGAATATACTCTCCATTCATGTTCTGGAATATAATATCAATTCACATTCTGGAATGTACTGTCCATTCACATTCAGGAATATACACTGCATTCACATTCTAGAATATACTCATCATTCACATTCTACAATAGACTCTCCATTCACATTCTGGAATATACACTCCATTCACATTCTATAATGCACAATCCATTCACATTTCAGAATGTACACTCCAATTACATTCTAGAATATACTCTCCATTCACATTCTGGAACATACACTCCATTCACATTCTAGAATATACTCTCCATTCACATTCTAGAATATACACCCCATTCATCTGCTGGCATATACACTCCATTCACATTCTAGAATGTTAATGGAGTGTATATTCCAGAATGTGAATGGAGAGTATATTCTTATCGCTCTAACCTCACTGAGCCCTAGAACCCTCCAATTGTGGCCCTTTGCAGATCCTAAAATCCCTTTATCCCCAACATTAATGCCCATCTTTTCAATTATCTGGGCCCTCCGCTCCATATCTAAACCTCCCTGCCTCTCCATCTCTCTTTCTCCCTTTAAGATTGAATTTGAAACCCACTTCTTTGATCAAGGCATGGTGGCACAGTGGTTAGCACTGTTGCTTCAGGTTTCTGGGTGCTCAGGTTTCCTCCTCCACAGTCCAAAGATTCACAGCTTCGGTGGATTGGCCATACTAGAAATGCCTCTTACTGTCCAAAGATAGAATCATAGAATCCTGTAGTGCAAAAGAAGGCCATTCGGCCCATTGCGTCTGCACTGACCACAATCCCACCCAGTCTCTATCCCCATAACCCCATACATTTACCCTAGGTAGTCCCCCTGACAGTAATGTTCAATTTAGCAGGAATGGGCAATTTAGCATGGCCAACCCACCCAACACACACATCTTTGGACTGCGGGAGGAATCCGGAGCACCCAGAGGAAATCCATGCAGACACAGGGAGACCATGAAAACTCCACACAGACAGTGACCCAAGCCAGTAATTGAACCCAAATCCCTGGCGCTGTGAGGCAGCAGTGCTAAAGATGTCTCAGTTATGTGGCCGTGCTAAACTGCCCCTTGGTATCCAAAGATGTGCAGGTTTTGGTGGATTGGCCATGCTAAATTGCCCCTTAGTGCCCAAAGATGTGCAGGTTTTGGTGGATTGGCCATGCTAAATTGCCCCTTAGTGCCCAAAGATGTGCAGGTTTTGGTGGATTGGCCATGGTAAATTGCCTTTAGTGTCCCAGGATGTGCAGGTTAGGTGGACTGGCCATGCTAAATTGTCCCTTAGTGCCCAAAAGATGTACAGGTTAGGTGGATTGGCCATGCTAAATTGTCCCTTAGTGCCCAAAAGATGTGCAGGTTAGGTGGATTGGCCATGGTAAATTGCCCTTTAGTGTCCCGGGATGTGCAAGTTAGATGGATTGGCCATGCTAAATTGTCCCTTAGTGCCCAAAAGATGTGCAGGTTAGGTTAATTGACCATGATAAATTGCTGTTTAGTGTCCCGGGATGTGTAGGTTAGGGAGATTAGTGATGTAAATACGTGGGGTTACAGGGATAGGGCCTGGGCGGGATCCTGTGTTGGAGAATGGGTGCAGAGGTGATGGGCCGAATGGCCTCTCTCTGCACTGTAGGGATTGTATGATTCTGCGTCTTGGTGTCAGGTTGTGTCTGATGCTGTTGCTGTGAAGCAGCCAGCAATGTCCCCCTACCCTAACGGCACTGTATCAATGTTAATCATTTTTAATTGGACCTGATTGCTCAGTGCTCCTGCACTGTGACCATCCTGTGTGTTCCAGATAATCTCGCCCCTCCATCCCTTCCCTGCCGGTCCTGCACAAGCTGGCAGTGCCCCCCTCCTTCCCTGACCCTGGGAACATTTTGCTCCGGTCCGCCTCTGAACAAGAAGAGTTGAGAGGAAGCAGGATTCGAGTCGCGACAGACTGGAGCACATCCCTCTTCAGCTGTGGAGACCGCAGTCAGTCCCTTTTACAGATCCCAGGGCTGTCGTTATGTTTATAGACGGTAAATATATTGCGATCAAAGAAAATAAAGCTGCTCTCTGCTGCGGTCATTAATGTGTCATCGAAGATGCCCAGCCTCTTTTCAATTTAATGGGAACCTCTTCAAGAGGCCAAAACGGAGCTTTTAAAAAAACACATAAATTTCCCTTCAGTATTCTCCTCAGAGCACGGAAACAGGCCCTTCGGCCCGACTGGTCCATGCCGACCATGGTGCCCTCCCAGCTTATCACAATTGCCCACGTTTGGCCCGTATCTCTCTAATTCTTTCTCATCCATGTGCTTATCCTAATGCTTTTTAAATGTTGCTATTGTACTTGCCTGAACCACTTTCTCTGGCACCTTATTCCATATTTGTTTTCTATATTCTCGGGACGTGCATGTTGCTGGCTGGGCTGCATTTATTGCCCATCCCTAGTTGCCCTTGTACTGAATGGCTTGCCAGGCCACTTCATCAGGCAGCTGAGAGTCAACCACATTGAACAAGGAATGAAGAAAATTACAGCAGGAACAGGCTCTTCCTCCCTCCAAGCCTACACCAACCATGCTGCCCGTCTGAGCTAAAACCCCCTACCCTTCCGGGGATCATATCCATCCATTCCCATCCTATTCATGTATTTGCCAAGACGCCCCTTAAAACTCACGATCATATCTACTTCCACTACCTCCACCGGCAGCGAGTTCCAGGCACCCATCACACTCTGTGTAAAAAACATGCCTTGTACATCTCCTTTAAATCATGCCCCTCGCACCTTAACCCTAGGAATTGACTCTTCCACCCTGGAACAAAGCTTCTGACTATCCACTCTGTCCATGCCCTTCATAATCCGTAGAAGTCTATCAGGTCGCCCCTCAACCTCCAGTGAGAACAAACCATGCTGTGGCTCTGGAGTCACATGTAGGCCAGACCGGGTAAGGACGGCAGATTAGTGAACCAGATGGGTTTTCTGATAATGGTTTCATGGTCATCAGTAGATTCTTAATTCCAGATTTTTAAAATTGAATTCAAATTCTGCCATCTGCCATGGCAGGATTCGAACCTGGGTCCCCAGAACATTAGCTGAGTTCCTGGATTGATAGTCCAGCGATAAGACCATATCCGCACCACCGGCTGCATGAAGAGGTTTCCCCTCGGGTCCCTTTTAAGTCTTTCCCTGCTCACCTTAAACCTATGCCCTCTAGTTTTCAATTCCCCTTCCCTGGGGAAAAGACTACGTGCATTCATCCTATCTATATCCCTCATGATTTTATACACGTTAATAAGATCACCCCTCATTCTCCTACATTCCAAAGAATAAAGTCCTAGCCTGGCCAACCTCTCCCTATAACTCATAGAATCATAGAAACCCTACAGTACAGAAAGAGGCCATTCGGCCCATCGAGTCTGCACCGACCACAATCCCACCCAGGCCCTACCCCCATATCCCTACAGATTTACCCGTTAACCCCTCTAACCTATGCATCTCAGGACACTAAGGGCAATTTTTAGCATGGCCAATCAACCTAACCCGCACATCTTTGGTCTGTGGGAGGAAACCGGAGCACCCGAAGGAAACCCACGTAGACACGAGGAGAATGTGCAAACTCCACACAGACAGTGACCCAAGCTGGGAATCGAACCCAGGTCCCTGGAGCTGTGAAGCAGCAGTGCTAACCACTGTGCTACCGTGCCGCCCCAGGCCCACTGGTCCTGGTAACATCCTCTCAAATCTTCTTTGCACTCTTTCCAGTTTATCAACGTCTTTCCTATAACAGGGTGACTGAAACTGTACACAATACTCCACATGTGGCCTCACCAACAACTTATACAACTGTAACATAATGTCCCAGTTCCTCTACTCCTATATGGGCGGTACGATGGCACAGTGGTTAGCACTGCTGCCTCACAGTGCCCCGGGGCCCGGATTCGATTCCCGGGTTGGGTCACTGTCTGTGTGGAGTTTGCACGTTCTCCCCGTGTCTGCATGGGTTTCCTCCGGGTGCTCCGGTTTCCTTCCCACTGTCCAAACGATGTGCAGGTTAGGTGCACTGGCCGTGTTAAATTCTCCCTCGGTGTACCTGAACAGGCGCCGGAGTGTGGCGACTAGGGGATTTTCACAGTAACTTCATTGCAGTGTTAATGTAAGCCGACTTGTGACTAATAAATAAATAAACTTTAAAACTTGCTCAATGTCCTGAATGATTAAGGCCATTGTGCTAAAAGCCTTCTTCACCGCCCAGTCTACCTGTGAAGCCACTTTCAACGAACTATGTACTTGTACTCCTAGGTCCCTCTGTTACTCAACACTCCCCAAGGCCCTACTGTGTAAATCCTGCCCTGGTTTGAATTTCCAAAATGCAACACCTCACACTTATCTGTATTGAAATCCATTTGCCAATCCTCGGCGCACTTCCCTAACTGATTGAGTACCCGGGAATGGATTTTCTTGGACTTGCGCCTTGATTAGTTGGAAGAAGAGGGGGAGTAAAGGCAAATAAGGCAAACCAAGTTTAGAAAGTTCCTGTAAGAAAGCATGAGGCCGACCTGGTTTTATACATTGAGGTACATTTAACCTCAGGTTTGAAGAGAGGCTGGTGATGGGGATTTTTCCAAAAGCAGAGCAGGCTGAGGCGGGGGTTGGGAGGAATATCCGATCGAGATGTCTAAAATTATAAGGGGCATAGACAAGATAGATAGTGTTATGTATGTTGGGGCATAGCCCCTTTAAGGGAATGGGTCAGGTGATTCTGGGTTTGGGGTGTTCTGCCCTGGAGCCTCACTGAGAGGGAGGGTGGCACCGGCTTGGGTCACTGTCCGCTGTGCAGAGTCTGCATGTTCTCCCTGTGTCTGCGTGGGTTTCCTCCGGGTGCTCCGGTTTCCTCCCACAGTCCAAAAGACGTGCTGGTTAGGTGCATTGGCTGTACTAAATTCTCACTCAGTGTACCCAAACAGGCTCCGGAGTGTGGCAACTCGGGGATTTTCACAGTAACTTCATTGCAGTGTTAATGTAAACCCTACTTGTGACACTAATAAATAAACTTAAACTTGAAAAAACTTCCTCCGATTCCCTCCCTGACTGAGCTGTCAGGACAATGAAGACTTTCCAATGACAGCCAGAAGCCAAAGAAGGCTGAAGGGAATCGATCTTTGGAACTCCTGGGACTAGGAGAGAAGAACTCAGGACGCTCCGAGGAACTTGTTGCTCCCTCTAGGAAGAAGCTTCCGATTTTTAAAATTCATTTGTGGGACATGGGTCTCACTGGCTGGGCCAGCATTTATTGCCCATCCCTAGTTGCCCTTGAGAAGGTGGTGGTGAGCCGCCATTTTGAATTGCTGCAGTCCACGTGCTGACCCACAATGCCGTTAGGGAGGGAATTCCAGGATTTTGACCCAGGTAATTATAGGCCGGTGAGCTTGACGTCCGTGGTGGGGAAGTTGTTGGAGAAGATTCTTAAAGATAGGATGTATGCGCATTTAGAAAGGAATAAACTCATTAACGATAGTCAACATGGTTTTGTGAGAGGGAGGTCATGCCTCACGAACCTGGTGGTGTTTTTTGAAGAAGTGACCAAAATGGTTGACGAAGGAAGGGCCGTGGATGTTGTCTATATGGACTTTAGTAAAGCGTTTGACAAAGTCCCTCATGGTAGGCTAGTGAAAAAGGTTGGATCCCATGGGATAAAGGGGGAGGTGGCTAGATGGGTGGAGAACTGGCTTGGTCATAGAAGACAGAGGGTGGTAGTGGAAGGGTCTTTTTCCGGCTGGAGGCCTGTGACTAGTGGTGTACCGCAGGGCTCTGTATTGGGACCTCTGCTGTTTGTGATTTATATAAATGATCTGGAAGAAGGAGTAACTGGGGTGATCAGTAAGTTTGCGGACGACACAAAACTGGCAGGACTTGCAGATAGTGAGGAACATTGTCAGAGGCTACAGAAGGATATAGATAGGCTGGAAATTTGGGCAAGGAAATGGCAGATGGAGTTCAATCCTGATAAATGCGAAGTGATGCATTTTGGTGGGAATAATGTAGGGAGGAGCTACACGATAAATGGAAGAACCATAAAGGGTGTAGAGACGCAGAGGGACCTGGGTGTGCAAGTCCACAGATCTTTGAAGGTGACGTCACAGGTGGAGAAGGTGGTGAAGAAGGCATATGGCATGCTTGCCTTTATAGGACGGGGCATAGAGTATAAAAGTTGGGGTCTGATGTTGCAGATGTATAGAACGTTGGTTCGGCCGCATTTGGAATACTGCGTCCAGTTCTGGTCGCCACACTACCAGAAGGACGTGGAGGCTTTGGAGAGAGTACAGAGGAGGTTTACCAGGATGTTGCCTGGTATGGAGGGGCTTGGTTATGAGGAGAGATTGGGGAAACTGGGGTTGTTCTCCTTGGAAAGACGGAGGATGAGGGGAGACTTAATAGAGGTGTATAAAATTATGAAAGGCATAGATAGGGTGAACGGTGGGAAGCTTTTCCCCGGGTCGGTGGTGACGTTCACGAGGGGTCATAGGTTCAAGGTGAAGGGGGGGAGGTTTAACACAGATATCAGAAGGACATATTTCACACAGAGGGTCGTGGGGGCCTGGAATGTGTTGCCGGGCAAGGTGGTGGAGGCGGACACACTGGGAACGTTTAAGACTTATCTAGACAGCTATATGAACGGAGTGGGAATGGAGGGATACAAAAGAGTGATCTAGTTTGGACCAGGGAGCGGCGCGGGCTAATTGTTCCTGGTTTCTCGTTTCAAGGCTTCATTCTACGATCATCTTACTGGTGCCAGTACAGAGTGAGACTGCGGATAGTTGGGAACCTGTCTCGGGGGCAGGGGATTCATATGGTGTTCGTGGAAGTGGAAATGACTAGGGTTGGGAAGCATTTTCCGATCGGGGCCATTGTGATCTCCAGGACTCGTTTCGATCGCCTCAGGGGGTCGGAGAGGAATTTCCCAGATTTTTTTTTCCCCATATTGGCCCTGGGGTTTTTCACTCTGGGTTTTCGCCTCTCCCTGGAGATCACATGGTCTGGAATGGGGGGGTGGGGGTAAGTTAATAGGTTGTAATGAACAAAGCATCGTAGCTGTGAGGGACAGCTCGGTGGATAGGATATTGGTATGTAGATAGGCTGGAAAATTGGGCGGGGATCCTGGATTCAGGATTCAATCCTGGACCGGGGAGCGGCGCGGGCTTGGAGGGCCGAAGGGCCTGTTCCTGTGCTGTATTGTTCTTTGTTCTTTGTTCTTTGTCCAGTGACTGTGAAGGAACGGCGATATATTTCCAAGTCAGGATGGTGAGTGGCTTGGAGGGGAACTTGCAGGTGGTGGTGTTTCCATTTATCTGCTGCCCTTGTCCTTCTAGATAGAAATGATCGTGGGTTTGGAAGATGCTCTCTAAGGATCTTTGGTGAATTGCTGCAGTGCATCTTGTAGCTGGTACACACTGCTGCTACTGAGCGTTGGTGGTGGAGGGAATGGATGTTGGTGGATGGGGTGTCAATCAAGTGGGTTGCTTTGTCCATGTTGAGCTTCTTAAGTGTTGTTGGAACTGCACCCATCCAGGCAAGTGGGGAGTATTCCATCACACTCCTGACTTGTGCCTTGTAGATAGTGGACAGGTTTTGGAAAGTCAAGAGTGATTTCATCCCTTGGGAAAGTTATCACAGCTGCACCTTTGACTATTGTATCAACGACTGGAAAGGCATTGGAGATCTGAGATTGCAATGAATTTAAGACGATGGAGGAATATACAAGCAACTTCTCACCAGACAGTCAGGGAGAAAAGCAGCGATAATTCCCCAATGAGTTTCCAAAGGACTGGCTGCTCTCTGTAGCCACACCTGTACAAGCTTGCTCCACTATTGGCAGTGGGAAGAACTGCTGAGAATGTGGAGACAAAGCAGTTTCAGTAATGAGAGGAACTTCTTGTGGATAGCTAATTCCGGGACAAGGTTGCTGTCCAGGATTCCGCCACTTCAGAAGTCGCAAAGGTTCTGTCACAGCTTCTGTGCCAAACCCCAGTTTGGGCTGAAGTGTGGGCGCAAATGGGTTTTCATTTGGCAAAGTACAAGCTGTGATCCTCGTCAGAGTTCTCATTTTCTGCATTTTCTGTTTCTTAGAAGGAATTTAGCACGGCCAATCCACCTAACCTAACCTACAACAAGCTGCCAGAGGTAGTAGTAGAGGCGGGTACAATTTTGTCTTTTAAAAAGCGTTTAGACAGCTACATGGGTAAGATGAGTATAGAGGGATATGGGCCAAATGCGGGCAATTGGGACTAGCTTAGGGGTTAAAAAAAGGAGCGACATGGACAAGTTCAGCTGAAGAGCCTGTTTCCGTGCTGTAAACCTCTATGACTCTATGACACATCTTGGGACACCAAGGGGCAATTTAGCATGGCCAATCCACCTAATCTGCACAGTTTTGGACACTGAGGGGCAATTTAGAATGGCTAATCCACCTAGCCTACACATCTTTGGACACTAAGGGGCAATTTTTGCATGGCCAATTCACCTAACCTGCACATTTTTTGAGTGTGGGAGGAAACCGGAGCACCCGGAGGAAACCCACGCAGACACGGGGGAGAATGTGCAAACTCCACACACCCAAGGCCGGAATTGAACCCAGGTCCCTGGCACTGTGAGGCAGCAGTGCTAACCACTGTGGCACTGTGCCGCCCCAGTATTTCAGAAGTTCCATACCTGGACACCCCATGAGAAAGGTGCAGTGTTAACGTAAACCTCCCTTCTTTGTTTCTCTCAGGAGGTGGCCTTCAGTCACTGATGGGCTCAGCAAACAGGCAGCCTGGTGAACCATTCCTGCGACGCCAGTTCACACACGATGGAAATGGAGCCCTCAATTTGCTTGCAAATGCATGGATGGGGGAGTTCCAGCTTCTCCAGCCCCTTCTGGTGTCTCTCCCCTTCTGATTGCTGGTGATTGTGAATCATTCCTGGGACATCTGGAGCCACACACAGACGCTGCCCTGGGTTAAGCAGGGTAGGGCTGTGCACAGTGAAATGGTCAGGGAATTAGTGACGGATCCTCGGTGTTCTCTGAGTTAATCAGATGTCACTAACTCCACACGGGGAAAATTACAATTGTTCCAAGGCTTGATCAGATTTAGAAATGAGTAGACCCTTAGCCTTTTATACAATGGTCACCTTCAGAATATGGCACACCAGGACAAATTACATTCATATTTATGTTGAATATTGAATATCATCATGCTGGAATCTAATCGAGGGGTTCAGATGGTTTATATATAGAATAATGGATACCTGGGAGTGAGTTACAGAGTCGAATCTAATCGAGGGGTTCAGATGGTTTATATATAGAATAATGGATACCTGGGAGTGAGTTACAGACTGGAATCTAATCGAGGAGTTCAGATGGTTTACATATAGAATAATGGATACCTGGGAGTGAGTTACAGACTGGAATCTAATCGAGGGGTTCAGATGGTTTACATATAGAATAATGGATACCTGGGAGTGAGTTACAGACTGGAATCTAATCGAGGGGTTCAGATGGTTTATATATAGAATAATGGATACCTGGGAGTGAGTTACAGACTGGAATCTAATCGAGGGTTCAGATGGTTTATATATAGAATAATGGATACCTGGGAGTGAGTTACAGACTGGAATCTAATTGAGGGGTTCAGATGGTTTACATATAGAATAATGGATACCTGGGAGTGAGTTACAGACTGGAATCCAATCGAGGGGTTCAGATGGTTTATATATAGAATAATGGACAAGGTGGTTTCGTTAGATTTAGTTTAATTTATTGATGAATCAATTTGGATCTCTTGCAGTGTAAAGAATATCGTGGAATGCACTGTAAAGGATCTGAATACTGCAGCGAGCGTCGTGATGTTTGGAGATTTTGTTGATGCGTTTGGGGAAGATCTCCAAATTAAAATAAGGAATTCTTAAGAGACTGCAGCCTGTCAGAGTAGAGTGAACCACGACAGAAACCCCCCACAACCCCCCCTTCGGTACAAGCAGAAAAATGGCATGAGTGAATGGTCCTATTTGGCCACAGTTGGCTTCAGACGGCTAATCTCTTGAGTGGGCTCAGGATTCACACGTATAAATGACACCTCCCTGATGGAAATATTAACGTCTCAGCTGTCAGGGGAGGAGGGGGGGGGGGGGGTGAAGGGTGGGGTTGGGAGAGGGGGAGGATCGACATCTGTCAGCATCAACGAGGAAATAATCAGTGTGAAATGACTCTCGGACGGACAGCTGCTCATCGCCCAGGCAACCAGGTTAAAGGGCAGGCACATTTTGCTGCGTGTTCCTGAGGCTGGAGAGGGCCCAGGGAGTGAGCGGAGGGTTTGGCAGGGTTGGGAGGGGGGGGAAGGGGCGGGGGGGAATGGCAGGGGGGTTGGGGGGAGTTGTGTGGTGCACAGAGGGGCTGAAGAATTGACCAAAGGACAGACAGGGGACATAGCCAGAGTCAATGAACTCCATGACGGGTTTAGTCAAGTTGGTGATAGTTGGGTTGATTGACATTGAGATGTGAGGTGGGGGGGAGAAGGGCGGGGAGAGGGGGGGAAGGGCAGGGAGAGGGGGGAAGGGCGGGGAGAGGGGGAAAGGGCGGGGAGAGGGGGGAAGGGCGGGGAGAGGGGGGGAAGGGCGGGGAGAGGGGGGGAAGGGCGAGGAGAGGGGGGGAAGGGCGGGGAGAGGGGGGGGAAGGGCGGGGAGAGGGGGGGAAGGGCGGGGAGAGGGGGAGATGATAGTTAAAACACTTCAGTTCCTGTGGGTTCCCTGCCTTCCAGCTTGGCTTGCCCGCTGCTCAATAAATACCTCAAATCTCTCTTAAATAACAAACCTGCTTCCCTCCCACGGTGCACAGCAGTCAGCACTGCGGCCTCACAGCGCCAGTTTAAAGTTTTTGCAGTTTATTTATTAGTGTCACAAGTAGGCTTACATTAACACTGCGATGAAGTTACTGTGAAAATCCCCTCATCACCACAGTCCGGCGCCTGCTCAGGTACACAGGGATTTGATTAGATTTATTATTGTCACATGTATTAGTGTACAGTGAAAAGTATTGTTTCTTGCACTCTATACAGATAAAGCATACCGTTCATAGAGAAGGAAATGAGACAGTGCAGAATGTAGTGTTACAGTCATAGCTAGGGTGTAGAGAAAGATCAACTTAGTGCAAGGTAGGTCCATTCAAAAGTCTGATGGCAGCAGGGAAGAAGCTGTTCTTCGGTTGGTACGTGACCTTTGTATCTTTTTACCAACGGAAGAAGGTGGAAAAGAGAATGTCCGGGGTGCGTAGGGTCCTTAATTATGCTGGCTGCTCTGCCGAGGCAGCGGGAAGTGTAGACAGAGTCAATGGATGGGAGGCTGGTTTGCGTGATGGATTGGGCTACATTCACAACCTCTTGTAGTTTCTTGTGGTCTTGGGCAGAGCAGGAGCCATACCAAACTGTGATACAACCAGAAAGAATGCTTTCGATGGTGTATCTCTAAAAATTGGTGAGAGTTGTAGCTGACATGCCAAATTTTCTTAGTCTTCTGAGAAAGTAGAGGCGTTGGTGGGCTTTCTTAACTATAGTGTCGGCATGGAGGGACCAGGACAGGTTGTTGGTGATCTGGACACCTAAAAATTTGAAGCTCTCGACCCTTTCTACTTCGTCCCCATTGATATAGACAGGGGAATGTTCTCCTTTACGTTTCCTGAAGTCGATGACAATCTCCTTCGTTTTGTTGACATTGAGGGAGAGATTATTGTCAACGCACCAGTTCACCAGATTCTCTATCTCATTCCTGTACTCTGTCTCGTCATTGTTTGAGATCCAACTACGATGGTGTCGTCAGCAAACTTGAAAATCGAATTGGAGGGGAATTTGGCCGCACAGTCATAGGTGTATAAGGAGTATAGTATGGGGGCTGAGAACACAGCCTTGTGGGGCACCGGTGTTGAGGATGGTTGTGGAGGAGGTGTTGTTGCCTATCCTTACTGATTGTGGTCTGTGAGTTAGGAAGTTCAGGATCCAGTTGCAGAGGGAGGAGCTGAGGCCCAGGCCATGGAGTTTGGAGATGGGTTTCGTGGGAATAATGATGTTGAAGGCTGAGCTGTAGTCAATAAGTAGGAGTCTGACATAGGTGTCTTTGTTATCTAGGTGTTCCAGGGTTGAGTGCAGGGCCAGGGAGATGGCGTCTGTTGTGGACCTGTTGCAGCGATAGGCAAACTGTAGTGGATCCAGGTAGACTGGGAGAATTTAGCATGGCCATTCCACCCTAACCAGTATGTCTTTTGGACTGTGGGAGGAAACTGGAGCACCCGGAGGAAACACACACATACATGGGGAGAACGTGCAAATTCTACACAGAGAGTGACCCAAGCCAAGAGTTGAACCTGGGTCCCTGGTGCTGTGAGGCAGCAGTGCTAACCACTGTGCCATCCTTTTGTTCATGCTGTGTGATGGACGTTTAACAGGGCATGGAATTAGACGCTCAAAATCTTCCCTAAGTTTCCGTGAATTCAGGATGAATTATTTTTTTAATATAAAATTAGAAAAACAAGCTTTATTTAAATGTGCAACAGTAACAAGGCACTGAGGGGGGAGATGAAAGGATGCTCCAAAAGATTTTAACAATCGAGAAAGCTACCCAAGGGTTTGTGGGATGATGATTGACGGTTTGTCTGTTTGGACGATAACTTGACCGACATGTGACTCACCTCCCATTCCAACCGCTCCGACCGACGTCAGGGTCACAGGTTACATGAGCACAGAAGGTTCCAAGGCTCCCCCTCCCCTCCCCATCTCCCCCTCCCCTCCCTCCTCATCTCCCCCTCCCCTCCCTCCTCATCTCCCCCTCCCCATCTCCCCCTCCTAGACAGGACGGGAGCAAAATAGACATAAGCTTCAACTGTTAGGATGCCTTGGGGTGGCACGGGTGGTACAGTGTTTAGCACAACTGCCTCACATTGCCAGCGACCCGGATTCGATTCCCGGCTTGGGTCTGTGTGGAGTTGACGGAGTTCTCCCCCTGCGTGTGTGGGTTTCCTCCGGATGCTCCGGTTTCCTCCCAGTCTGAAAGACGTGCTGGTTAGGGTGCATTGGCCGTGCTAAATTCTCCCTCAGTGTACCCGAACAGGCACCGGAGTGTGGTGAACTAGGGGGTTTTCACAGTAACTTCATTGCTAATGTAAGCCTACTTGTGACACGAATAAATAAACTTTTAACATCCTTTTGACCATTGTCTGCCGTGACTTCAGGAGTGCATAGCCATCCTGAGTTAGGCTTTTGGGCATGAAGTAGGCCTCACTTCAGTTGACGCAAATTAAACCCGAGTCCTCACTCCTCACCCCTTTCCCCCCGCCCCCCCCCCCCCCCCCCCCGCCAGTCGCCCTTCACAAAGGGACAACACGGAATCTGATATGTGTGTGAGTGGCGAGGTAGAGGGGAAGTCAAACAAAAGAAAATTCCAGAAAGTGCAGCCAGAAATCTCTGGCTGGTTTGGACAAGGGAGGCAAAATGTGCTCGGGGAATTGGCTCTCTTCACAGACCACGTCAGGAGGGTCACGTCAGGAGAAATGTTAATCTCTTTTCCTTCTTCCAAAGGCTGATTGGCATTTCCGGTTTTTATTTCAGCTGTCCGGGCCTTTTGCTTTGCCCTGTATTTATCTGGCACTTGTGCCACTTTCAATTTCATTCTCCCAGTGAAACTTGGAAGTAAACGGTGAAGTGAAAGGCCGTCTCGCAATCGGTTCACCTTGTTCTGTCCATATACGTATGTGCTCATGTTTTAGCCTTTTCGTTTGCTTATTTTCTTAACATTTGCCTTGTTTCTAGGGAAGCCAGGCCTTAAAATCCCACACTGGTTATTGAGCCCAGGTTCCCCCACTTGACATTCTGAGTGCAGGGGGGGGCTTTAATTATCTATAAACCACAAGATATAGGAGCGGAATTAGGCCATTCGGCCCATCGAGTCTGCTCTGCCATTCAATCATGGATGATATGATTCTCATCCCCATTCTCCTGCCTTCTCCCCGTAATCCTTGATTCCTTATTAATCAAGAACCTATCTATCTCTGCGTTAAAGACACTCAATGACCCGCCCTCCGCAGCCTTCTGTGGCAACGAGTTCCACAGATTCACCACCCTCAGGCTGAAGAAATTCCTCCTCATCTCAGTTTTAAAGGAGCGCCCCTTCACTCTGAGGTTGTGCCCTCGAGTTCTAGTCTCTCCTAGTGGAAACATCCTCTCCATGTCCACTCTATCTAGGCCTCTCAGTATTCTGTAAGTTTCAATTAGATCCCTCCCTTCATCCTTCTAAGTTCCATCGCGTATAGACCCAGATTCCCCAACCGCTCCTCATATGGCAAACCCTTCATTCCTAGGGCTGTGGTGTACATCCACTTCTTATGATGTGGGTTCAAAGGCATTGGCAATGTACAGCAATGCCATATTTAACATTGCTCCCCAGTGCAGGGCCATAACTATCCCTATCCCAAACAATCTCCAACCAAGAATGCTCACTGGTCAGATTATTACTTGAATGGATGTAAATTCAGAGAGGTGGATACTCAGCGAGACCTTGGAGTCCTCGTGCATCGGTCACTGAAAGTAAGCGTGCAGGTACAGGAGGCAATAAAGAAGGCAAATGGTAAGTTGGCCTTCTTAGCGAGAGGATTTGAGTATAGGGATAGGGATGTTTTGCTGCAATTGTAAAGGGCGTTGGTGTGGCCACACCTGGAGTATTGTGTGTTGTTTTGGTGTCCTTATCTGAGGAAGGATGTCTTTGCTATAGAGGGAGTACAGCGAAGGTTTACCAGGCTGATTCCTGGGATGGCAGGTCTGTCATATGAGGAGAGACTAAGTTGGTTAGGATTACATTCACTGGAGTTCAGAAGAGTGAGAGGGGATCTCATAGAAACTTATAAAATTCTAACAGGGTTAGACAGGGTAGATTCAGAAAGAATGTTCCCAATGATGGGGGGAGTCCAGAACTACGGTTCATAGTTTGAGGATAACGGGTAAACCTTTTAGAACTGAGGTGAGGAGAAATTTCTTCACCCAGAGGGTGGTGAATGTGTGGAATTCACTACCACAGAATGTAGTTGAGGCCAAAACATTGTCTGATTTTAAGAAGAAATTAGATACAACTCTTGGGGCTAAAGGGACCAAGGGATATGGGAGGAAGGAGGGAATCAGGATATTGAATTTGATGATCAGCCCATGATCAAACTGAATGGTGGAGCAGGCTTGATGGGCCAAATGGCCTCCTCCTGCTTCTAGTTTCTATGTTTTGAAGAGTTAACGTTTCATTACAAGTTTAATTTTTTTATTAAAGATTATTTATTAGTGTCACAAGTAGACTTATATTAATGCTGCAATGAAGTTACTGTGATAATCCCCCAGTCGCCACACTCCGGCGCCTGTTCGGGTACACTGAGGGAGAATTTAGCATGGCCAATGCACCCTAACCAGCACGTCTTTCGGATTGTGGGAGGAAACCGGAGCACCCGGAGGAAACCCACGCAGACACGGGGAGAGTGTGCAGACTCCGCACAGACAGTGACCCGAGCCGGGAATCGAACCCGGGTCCCTGGCGCTGTGGGGCAGCAGTGCCAACCACTGTGCCACCGTGCCGTCATTTCATTTCCGAAGGGTGGGATTTTCCCCTCCCGCGGTGGACGGGAATAGCATCGATGGAACTGGACAATCCCACCCGAAAAATAAGAGTCATGTTGGACTCGAGCGTTAACTCCATCCCCCCCACTCTCTGCACAGATGTTGCCAGACCTGCTGAGTTTATCCAGCGCCCTCTGCGTTTTTGTTTCAAGATTTGAGGGAACGACTCATCGAAGGATGCAAAATAAAAAGACAGAAATCAAACAGCGGCCGAGGGGAAAAAAAACTAAATTGAGAGAGTCAAGGCTGGCCATAATACTGGAAACTGACTGGTGACCGGAAAAATAATCACCTCAAAAAAACACCCACAGGGCGGTTCCATCAAAGGAACGCGTTCCAGCAAAACCCGCAAGCGTCACGGACCCCAGGTCAAGAGCGTGGGCACTGTTCCCTCATAGCCCCTTAATTTGCCCTCTAAATATAGCAGAGTCATGCAGTGCACGGTGGCACAGTAGTTAGCACTGCTGCCTCACAGCGCCAGGGGCCCGGGTTCAATTCCCGGCTTGGGTCACTGTCTGTGTGGAGTTTGCACATTCTCCCCGTGTCTGCATGGGTTTCCTCTGGTTTCCTCCCAAAGATGTGCGGGTTAGGTGCATTGGCTGCGCCAAATTGTCCCATAGTGTCCCGGGATGCGTAGGTTAGATGCGGGGTAAATACCCCGCAGCAAGCAGAGGCCAAGGGGCAAGAGATGGTGAAGGGGGCAACAGCAGAGTGGAGAGGAGCGTTGGGAAGACTATGCTTAAAAATCCACCGACCAATCTCCCCGACTCAGCCCCCCACCCCTTAATCCCTCGGCCTGGAGAGCAAACTCAACGCTTGAAGCAAAAGAAAAGTCTGTTTCGACAAAACACAAAAAATTAAAAGCTGCGTGGAACAATAAAGTTTATTGAAAGCAATTATGGTTACTTAGCAGCACAGAATGGCAGCATAACGCTTAAAAGAGACAGGTTCTGGGATCCCGCCACCCCCACCCCACCGCCCGCAGCGTGCCTTCCAAACCTGTTTTTTTATAAAAAGAAAAGTACACTTTTTTTGTTGGCCAAAAGCTTTGTCAAAGTTACGTCACGCGGAGGTTCCTCTTCCGAGATTTTCTTGGCCAAAACTGGCTCGGAAGAGGGCCGGGTTTCCCCGGACTAGGCCCCAGGTCTCAGTCAGGCCCCCTTTCCCGTCCATTTCCTCACTGCCTGGCGCCCAACGATTCCGGACTGGCGGACATTTTAGGTGCCAGCAGTCCAACGTGAAGGGAAGGGGGCGGGGGGGGTTGACAGTGAAAGACGGATAGGGGTACACATGGATGGCACACACACACACACACACGCTTTCTGACCAAAACATGCCCATGAATGGCCTACAAAATAAAATAATAAAAGGAGCCTTCTCTCCACTGGAGAACAGAAACAGTGATTTAAGATTAATATAAGCTAGAACCGCAGCCCAGTTTCTTGTTACTATCATCGCTTTTTCTGGAAAAATGCACAGATTCATATCATGAAGCGTACATGAAATACATCAAAATTGGAGCGGGGGGGGCGGGGTTTAAAAATAAGGTCGTAAATAGTTAAAGAGGTCTTCAAAAAAAGTCAAACCAAGATACAGCGATCAAAGCAACTTTCAAACCTAACGAGTCTCACAAAAGGAGAATCAACACATCAATGGATTATTTGAGGGAACTTTGCTTCCCATTCCTCATCACAGGACTAATAATCCTAGAACTTTTCATCGAATCCTACAGTGTAGAAGGAGGCCGTTCGGCCTATCGAGTCTGCACCGACCACAATCCCACCCAGGCCCCATTCCTGTAACCCCATGCATTTACCCTATCCAGTGCTCCTGACACTAATGGTCAATTTACCATGGCCAGTCCACCTAACCCGCACATCTTTGGATTGTGGGAGGAAACCTGAGCACCCGGAGCAAACCCACGCAGACACGAGGCACAACGTGCCTACACAGACAGTGACCCAAGCCGGGAATTGAACCCGGGTCCCTGACGCTGTGACGCAGCAGTGCTGAGAAGTTCGGGGATTATTTTTTTCGTTCAGGAGACGTGGGCGCCGCTGGCTGGGCCAGCCCTAATTACCCATCAAGTGGTTTGCTAGGCCATTTCAGAGGTTGTTTAAGAGTCAACCACATTGCTGTGGTTCTGGAGTCACATGTAGGCCAGGCCAGGTAACGACGGCAGATTTCCTTCCCGAAAGGACATTAGTGGACCAGATGAATTCAAATTTCACCATCTGCCGTGGCGGGATTCGAACCCGGGTCCCCAAAGCATTACCCTGGATCACAGATCCTGTGACAATACCACTGCGTCGTCACTCCAAAGTTGGTGGAAGGACAGAAGCAGTTTGGGTGTCAAATGGCACTATCTATTGTCTGACAACTCATAATGCTACTGACAATCTCAACATCTCCACTGGTGACTGTTGGGCTTACTTGCTTCAACTGGGCTGCCCGCTTTGCTACCTTTTATTCTGAAAAGAATTGTCATTGCAAATTTACAATGCAGCCTTCATGTAAAGGGAGGTCTGATCGGCAACACAAAGTAGTCGGGGCGGTGGGTGCACAGGAAATAGTCCCCTCAAATAGATCCCCTTAGAACCAACATTGGGCCCAGAGGAGACAATCGTCCTCGCTGAGGGCCAACGCAAATGGGGATTGGAAAAGCCCAGGCCCTGAGGCCTTGTGGTAGTAAGGGCATTTTAAAAGTGGAGGCCTTGTGGTGGGGAAGGGGGGGAAGATGGGGGGGAAGATGGGGAGGACGGGGGGGAGAAGAGGAGAAAAAAGAGAGAGCGCGAAGCCGTTTCGTTAGAAAAAGGGGGCTGTTGCCATGGTAACCAGGTCAAGCTATCCCAGGGACTGATTCTACACAAAAACTATCCCCCCCCCCCAACACCATACCAGCAAACTCACCCCCTTCACATGATTATTTTAAAAAATCACAATTTTTTTTCCCCCCTTGTTCATCTCCTCCTGATTATTATTGCTTTTCCACAGATAAAATGTGCCAATTTTATGGATCATTTGGCAGATCATGGAGGGCAAGAGAGCAACAAGAGGTGGACTATTCAACCCATTCCGCCACCCTTCCCCCGTGTCGTTTTGGCTCTCTGAGTGGGATATCCAATTACTCCCACCCCCCCCCACCAATGCCTCCCTCCACCGTCAATGCCCCCAAGAACAAAATGGTTATCATTTGGCACCCATTGTTTAGCAACACCTTCAAAACAAGAGTAGGCCCCTGAACCTTGGCGGGTTCCCCCAGGTGAAATTTTACGGTTATCAGGGAGGGGAAGCTGTGGAACCGACAGGCCTCTTCTCACTGGAGGCCCTCACCACCGAGCCAGGGAAATCATGGAATCAGAGAATCCTGACAGTGCAAAAGGAGGCCCATCGAGTCTGCACCGACCACAATCCCACCCAGGCCCCATCCCCGTAACCCCACATATTTACCCTGCTAGTCCCCCAGACACTAATGGTCAATTTATCATGGCCAATCCAACCTAACCCGCACATCTTTGGACTGTGGGAGGAAACCGGAGCACCCGGAGGAAACCCACGCAGACACGGGGAGAACGTGCAAACTCCACACAGACAGTGACCCGAGCCGGGAATTGAACCCCGGGTCCCTGGCGCTGTGAGGAAGCAGTGCTAACCACCGTGCTACCGTGCCACCCCCCATGGAACAGAAATGTTTCCATTCTCCCCGTTTCAGACAACTTCCCGAACCCTAACTGCGAATCACCCAAAATGTCCTCCGTCGTACCGGAATGGAGAAAATGTGGGGGAGGGGGTGGGGAGAGAGAGGAAAACACTCCTCAGGTATCCATCAGTGGAAGGAACATTCAATTTCTAAGCCTAACCTGGCCACCCTGACTCCAGCAGAGGGCAATTGGGAATGACCCTGGATTCTTTGCTACCCTTGCCTCCCAACACAGACACGGAGGTACGAGGCCACATTTTATTCATTTTTTTTTGTTTTGTTCGAAGCCCCAACTTTCCTGAGCGTCGCTCGACAGAAGCATCCCCCCACCCGGAGTGGGCACCAAGCTGCCCATTCCCTCTTTCCCCACCGTGGAAATAAAAACCCGTACCCAGACTGGCAATGGGTGAGGCACCGCACTCCCAAGGACTGATGGTTGGCCCCTCTCTCTCCCTCTCTTCTGTCTACCCAGCCCTTAATCATTGCCATCGGGAATGGCCCGACCCGGATACACGACAGCGACCCAGGCCCTAAGGGCCATCAGTCCCGGGGGGGTAGGACCCAAGGTGTTTCGCTTTCTGCGAACATTTATTTATTTTTCTAAATCATTCGCAGGACATGGGCGTCGCTGGCTGGACCCAACATTTATTGCCCATCGCAAGTCACCCTTGAGAAGTTGGTGGTGAGCTTAATGAATCACTGAGTGGCTTGCCAGGACATTTCAGAGGGTAATTAAGAGTCAACCACATTGCTGTGTGGCTCTGGAGTCACATGTAGGCCAGACCCAGGTAAGGAAGGCAGATTTCCTTCCCTAAAGGGACATTAGTGAACCTAGATGGGTTTTTCCAAAATCAACAGTGGATTCTTAATTCCAGACATAATTCAAATTCCACCATCTGCCGTGGCGGGATTCGAACCCGGGTCCCCAGAACATTAGCCCGAGTTTCTGGATTAATAATCTAGTGGTAATACCACTAGGCCATCGCCTCCCCCCTTACGAACGAGTGAGATTCAAGGATATAACCCTCACTTTATCTTTGAAGGGAGAGAGAGAGAAAGAGAGAGAAAGATGGGGACACAATATTTAATGAGAAGCGCATGACTCGCTGATTGGTGACCCTGAGGGAGGCCGGAGAGACATGACGACAGTGCCACCATCCCGCCCCCCCTCCCCACACAACCCCGCTGAGAAACATTTGAAAATTGGCCACAAAAAATTCATTAAAAATTGGTCACACGTGAAAAACAAAAATATACAAAGATCCGCCCACATAACTCGGCAAGGGGGGGGGGGTCCAGAATCACGGAACAAATGAAAATCCGATTGTTCTCCGAGGTGCCTTCGAGTTAAATATAAAATCATTACACTGCAATTTTGTGCTGATCCGAATAACACTTCAAAAAGGGGCAGGGAGGGAGGAATAAACAAAGGAACAAAAAATATTTTCTAGTGTGAATGTTGTCAGAGGTAGTATGTGAGCCGTCTAAACCGGTCGAAGTGTAGTAATTCTATTGGTTTATATGAGTTTTCATGAGGTAATAAAGCTGCTTTATTTTTTTTTGATTGGCTAGTCATGTACAAATACTTCTTTCTACAGTATATACATCGTGCCCCACACGTAGGCACAACAGAAAATGCAGTGTTAAAAACCTCACTGTAAAACCTCAGCCCTCAGTGTGCGCGATCAAACTTTAAAACGTAACCAGAGGAGAAAGAAAAAGAGACTCTTCCCACAAATCCCCTCCCCCCCCCCACCCCCATCCCCCCACCCCCCCTCCCCATCCCTCCACCCCTTCCGATTTACCTTTTAAAATATATAAACCTTCTCCTGTGGTTTTGGAGCCTTGGATGGGTCGGGGACTATTTTCTGGCCTTACATTTGGAGGACGTCTCTTTGTCACCTTTGACCCTAGGCTGTCGCGGTTGCCTCTCGAGAGCAGTGTCGCGCCAGAGAGGCAACGTCAACAATCGCCACCACTCTGGCCTTGTGGGGGTGGGGTGTCTTCGAGCGCCTGACCTGCCTCGTGGGAGAAAGAACGGGACCTGCTCTGAAACAAAACATGGCGTCTGCGCTCTTCCAACTCCCCGCTTCCCCCCATTAACTTTGGTGGGCGTTGCTCCAAGACCGAAGCCAGGCAGATGCCAATCCCCCTCCCCCCACCACACTTGATTCTTGGCTGGAGGCACAACCTCTTGACCCAACGTGGGTGCTCTCAAGCGCTCGCCAACTTCTGGCTGGCCCCAGCTCCTGGTGGCCTTGCCCCAGGTCTAGTTGGCACTCATCCACTCTTGCCGTCCCCTTCCAGTCAGAGAGCCAATGGACTTGGCCTGAGGCCATAGCTGACCTGGTGAGCCTCGGTCAGTGGGGGAACAGCCGATTCCCTCCCACCCTCGCGGCTCTAGTGTTTGCGTAACTAAAGCACAAATGGTCAAACTAAGTAGAAAAGGCAAAAATAAACTACAAAAAAAAAGCACCTGGCATTAAATGCCCTCACCACCTTTCTCCAGAGTTGCCCGCAAGGCTAATCCTGCCCTGCCAGTGATTGCAGGGAATGCCCTCCCTCCCCCGAGTCCACCAGACGGTCGGCACACTTACCCTCTCACCTCTGAACCGGCCGAAAGGGGTCGCTGGACAATTCGCCCCGTCTCCCTCTCGACGCAGACCCTCCCCTCTGAACAAGTCACCTGGAGGGAGCCCCCCCCAATATTAATTCATCATCCTAAGCCTCCCGGGAAGGAGGCCCTCTCCATTGTCACGGGAGGTTAAGGGACAAAACATTAACTACGTCCGTGCTCTCTCCATTACCGGAACAGACCACACTTCCCGCCCTCTGAGAACGAAGCCAAAACTGAGGACGGATGGCTCCAGGCTTGTGGGACCGCCCTGATGAGTGAGCGACTGAAGCAGGGTACGCCACCCTCAGTCTATTGAGGTGGCGGAGAGCTGGGGGATGCAAGGGGAGAAAGAGATATCTCAACCTGTCATTCTAGACTTCCGTCAATATTCAAAGCTCCGAACGAACAGGGACTATATATACACACACACACGCCCGCGCTCACGGACTTATCACACACACACGCATGTGCGCACACACACGTGCCAGCGCTCACGGACTTATCACACACACACGCATGTGCGCACACACACATGCATGCACATACTGACACACACGGACTTATCAGTCACACGCATGCACACACACATATACACTTATCACACGCATGCATGCACATGCACACACACACACACACACACATGCAAGCGGGCACACACACACACATATCAAAAGAAAACCCCTACAACGTTCGACAGATTTTGAACAGTCTCTCTGCTTTCAAGTGCGCCCCCTTTAAGCTGTTTTCTAATTGGTATTCTTTTTTTTTAATGCCTAAAAAAGATTTCAAAAAACAAACCGCGACTGGATATTCTCAACTTCCAAGAAGCAGCCCAGTTCCCAAACGCTGTCGGAGTTTCCGGCTCCGTAAAGATAGACCAGGCCTAGCCTGACAGGGCCTAGCCTGACAGGGCCTAGCCTGACAGGGCCAAGCCTGACAGGGCCTAGCCTGACAGGGCCTAGCCTGACAGGGCCTAGCCTGACAGGGCCAAGCCTGACAGGGCCTAGCCTGACATTTATTAAACTGGTCGGAGCTCCAACCGCATCCGATTTATTGGGGCAAGATCATAGATTCTCTACAGTGCAGAAGGAGGCTATTTGGCCCATCAAGCCTGCTCCAACAACAATCCCACCCAGGGCCCCATCCCCTTAACCCCCCGCATTTACCCTACTAATCCCTCTGACACCAAGGGGCAATTTGGCATGGCCAATCCACCTAACCCGCACATCTTTGGACTGTGGAGGAAACCGGAGCACCCGGAGGAAACAGACGCAGAGAGAATGTGCAAACTCTATACAGAAGGAAGCCAGAATTGAACCCGGGTCCTTGGTGCAGTGAGGCAGCAGTGCTAATCACTGTGCCACTGTGCCGCCCCACAGAGCCAGTCGGTTTAACAGAAAGACCACTGCCCCGGTAAGCATTTGACAAAATGGGTCTTAACTCATTGGATACCGGCTATCTCCACCTCCACCACACACACACACACGCACACACACACACGCACACACACGCACACACACAGAAAGCACTAGAAAAAAGCGCCAAGATTGGCTAAGAAGACAAGCTTTCGCACGTCTGTGCAGAACATCTCCTGTGGTCAAACCCAGCAAAGTCCTTTCTCGCCGCCTCTCCCGCTGGCCTCCCGAATCCCCGGTTTCCTCCGGCATCGTCACCGCGGGGCTGATTCCACGGAGACGGTTAACAGCCGGAGAACGGAAAACCTACCCTCCCCCCCCCCCCCTCCCCCTGCGGACAACATCTTACCCTCAAGGGGAGAAAATCTCGACGAGGATGGGCCTATTTCTCTATCGGGAGTTAGTGATGTCAGGCCCGAACCCGTGGCGGCGCTGATGATAGGCCTCGTTCCCGAGGAAACAGCGCACTTGTGACATGTCGGGATTGGAGGGGGTGGGGGCTTTTTGTGTGTGTATAAAATAGCAGCCTTTCCATCAATCCCCACACTGAAGTCCAAGGTTTTACAGTAAAACATTAGGTGATTGGTTAGTATCAATATCACCCCCTTTTCTTTTATCCATCCTCGCCTCTTCCGCCATTTTCATCTTCTCTTTGTTATTGGTCGACTCTGGAGAAAGCCCATTGGATCGGGGAATGGTTCTTGGCTGGCCGGGGAGATCAGTTGGACGTGTCCGAGTGCACGCTTCCGGGTCCTTCTGTTGGCGATGTCACAGAAGACGGGGTGGCCGCATCTTGCCAGCCGCCGTTAGCCTGGCCAGGGGAGAAAGGGGAAAGGTTAAGTACATATTAGTACGGGGACGAGATTGAGTACAGGAAAGAGATAGATGCTGGAACATTACCGCCTCGCCTGCCTGAGGCTCATTAGATCCCGTTCTGCGAGCCTTGGGGCGATTGTGGGGGCGGGCGAGGCGGTAGAATTGCGGCCAGAGAATCCGGTGGCAATGGTGCGATGGCAATAATGTCTCCCTCAATGTCAGTAAAACAAAGGAAGCGTAGAGGAGAACATGTCTCTGCCTACATCAATGGGGACTAAGTGGAAATGGTCGAGATCTTCAAGTTTTTAGGTGTCCAGATCACCAACAACCTGTCCTGGTCCCCCCATGCCGACACTATAGTTAAGAAAACTCACCAACGCCTTTCTCAGAAGACTAAGGAAATTCGGCATGTCAGCTATGACTCTCACCAACTTTTACAGATGCACCATAGAAAGCATCCTTTCTGGTTGTATCACAGCTTGGAATGGCTCCTGCTCTGCCCAAGACCGCAAGAAACTACAAAGGGTCGTGAATGAAGCCCAATCCATCACTCAAACCAGCCTCCCATCCATTGACTCTGTCTACACTTCCCGCTGCCTCGGAAAAGCAGCCAGCATAATTAAGGACCCCACGCATCCCGGATATTCTCTCTTCCACCTTCTTCCGTCGGGAACAAGATACAAAAGTCTGAGGTGACACGCCAACCGACTCAAGAACCGCTTCTTCTCTGCTGCCGTCAGACTTTTTATAGAATCATGGAATCCTACAGTGCATTTGGCCCATCGAGTCCACACCAACCACCATCTCACCCTGTACCCTGGCCCCATGCACTTTAAGAAGTCTCACAACACCAGGTTAAAGTCCAACAGGTTTATTTGGTAGCAAATACCATAAGCTTTCGGAGCGCTGCCCCTTCGTCTGACGAAGGGGCAGCGCTCCGAAAGCTTATGGTATTTGCTACCAAATAAACCTGTTGGACTTTAACCTGGTGTTGTGAGACTTCTTACTGTGTTTACCCCAGTCCAACGCCGGCATCTCCACCCCATGCATTTCACCATAGCTAGCATCCCCGACACTAAGGGGCAATTTAGCACGACCAATCCACCTAACCCGCACATCTTTGAACTGTGGGAGGAAACCGGAGCACCCGGAGGAAACCCACGCAGACACGGGGAGAACGTGCAAACTCCATACAGACAGTGACCCAAGTCGGGAATTGAATCCCTGGCGTTGTGAGGTGGCAGTGCTAACCACTGTGCCGCCCCAGGTTTGAACGGTATTTGAATGGACCTACCTCATATTAAGCTGATCTTTCTCTGGATCATCGCTATGACTGTTACATTCTGCACTCTCTCCTTTCCTTCTCTATGAACGGTATGCTTTGTCTGTATAGCGCGCAAGAAACAATACTTTTCACTGTATCCCAATACATGTGACAATAATAAATCAAATCAAACTTGGTCATCGGGGGCTGGATTGGGATAGTCCTGGATGGATGGGTTGAATTACAAAGCTCTTGTGTGGAATGAAATGAGCTCAGTAATATTAGGGAGCTGGTTGTGCAGAGACACCTCCCAATCTGAGGTGGGTGTAGATGTATAAAATGGAATACCTCCCCCTCCACTACCGGTTCTCCACCCATTCCCCAACTTGGCCCTTTCCCGCCCATTCACAGCACATCAACGGTTCACCTACCCTCACATCCCGTGGACTGTAGATTTGGTTGACGCCCAGTCCTTCTGCGTAACCCCCGGTCTGGTTCAGAGAGTGGCGAAGAGATTCCACCTGCAGGGCAAGGTAGAAGAGAGGCCTTTTATCAGCATAGCCCCCCCCTCGACAATTCCACAATCGAGTCACACACAGATACACAGTACTGAAACAGGCCCTTCCGCCCAACTTGCCCATGCCAAACCAGGTTTCCTAAACCAAACTGGTTCCATTGGCCCACATCCGTCTAAACCTCTCCCATCCATGTCCAAATGTCTTCTAAATGTTGTCATTGTACCCGCCTCTACCACCTCCTCTGGCAGCTCATTCCATACACGCACCACCCTCTGGGTTAAAAAGTTGTCCCTCGAGTCCCTTTCCCCTCTTTTGGACTCCTCTACCCTGGGGAAATGATCTGGACTATTCATCTTACCTGTGCCCCATATGATTTTATAAATATCTGTAAGGTCACTCCCTGAGCCTCCTACACTCCAGGGAACAAGTTCCAGCCTATCCAGCGTCTCCTTATAACTCAAACCTTCCAGTCCCGCTAACATCCTTGTCAATCTTTTATGCACCTTTTCCAGTTTAATAACATCCTTCCTATAGCAGGGTGACCAGAATCGTACACAGGCCTCAAGTTTAAGTTTATGTATTAGTGTCACAAGTAGGCCTACATCAACGCTGCAATGAAGTTACTGTGACAATCCCCTAGTCGCCACACTCCAGCACCTGTTCGGGTGCACTGAGGGAGAATTTAGCACGGCCAATGCACCCTAACCACCACGTCTTTCAGACTGTGGGAGGAAACCGGAGCACCCTGTGGAAACCCACGCAGACACGGGGAGAATGTGGAGTTTTCGAGCTTTCGGAGCGCTGCTCCTTCATCGGGTGACTCACCTGATGAAGGAGCAGCACTCCGAAAGCTCATGATACCCAAAGAAACCTGTTGGACTTTAACCTGGTTTGTGAGACTTCTTACCGTGCCTCACCCCACAGTCCAACTCCGGCATCTCCACACCAAGGCTGTGAGGCAGCAGTGCTATGCGCGAGAGAGAGGGAAGAGGGAGAGGGAGGGAGGGGGAGGGAGGGGAGAAGGAGGGAGTGAAGGAAGAGAGGGAGGGAGGGGAGAGAGAGAGAGGGAGGGAGGGAGGGGGGAGAGGGAGGGGAGGGGAGGGAGGGAGAGAGAGAGGGAAGGTGGAGAGAGAGAGGGAGGGTGGGAGAGAGAGGGAGGGAGGGAGAGAGAGGGAGGGAGAGAGAGGGAGGGAGGGAGAGAGAGGGAGGGAGGAGGGAGAGAGGGAGGGAGAGAGAGGGAGGGAGAGAGAGGGAGGGAGGGAGGGAGGGAGAGAGAGAGAGAGGGAGGGAGGGAGGGAGGGGAGGAGAGAAGAGAGGGAGGGAGGGAGAGAGAGAGAGGGAGGGAGGGAGGGAAGAGAGGGAGGGAGAGAGAGAGAGGGAGGGAGAGAGAGAGGGAGGGAGGGAGAGAGAGAGAGGGAGGGAGGGAGGGAGAGAGAGGGAGGGAGAGAAAGGGAGGGAGGGGAGAGAGAGGGAGGAAGAGAGGGAGGAAGAGAGGGAGGAAGGAGGAGGGAGGAAGGGGAGGGAGGGGAGGGAGGGAGGGGAGGGGAGGGAGGGGAGGGGAGGGGAGGGGAGGGAGGGGAGGGGAGGGAGGGGAGGGGAGGAGGGAGGGGAGGGGAGGGGGGAGGGGAGGGGAGGGAGGGAGGGAGGGGAGGGGAGGGAGGGAGGAGGAGGGAGGGGGGAGGGGAGGGAGGGAGGGAGGGAGGGAGGGGAGGGAGGGAGGGGAGGGGAGGGGAGGGAGGGAGGGGAGGGGAGGGAGGGCGGGGGAGGGGGAGAGAGGGGGAGAGAGGGAGAGAGGGGGAGAGAGGGAGGGAGGGGGGAGAGAGGGAGGGAGGGGGAGAGAGGGAGGGAGGGGGAGAGA